>NC_057801.1:703145-708643 GCF_018294505.1 Triticum aestivum
GCACGCGTTCATTATTTCTCTTTAGGTCGTCCACCAACGGTGTGTGTAGGCCTCTGGCTCCTTCTTTCTGGCACACACCGGTCGATATACCTATCTAGCCAAGTGTGCCTACAACAAACACATATATACTTCCCCTCTTCTCTTCTCACCGTCCATGCCCCCATATGCCCAATAAGATTCCACGCGGGTGCACACTCCCATCCCTCTTTTCATTTATCACATGCTCGCACACTCCTCCCCCCTCGACATAGTAGGCCTCTCGCACCACCTCCTAGCCACACCCTCTCCCCATGTCTGCCTCTCCGGGCCTTATTTGCTTCTAACACGTGCATGCGTGTATATGAACTGATCTCCCTACATATATCCAGGTCGACTATAATTCATTTTCACCAAGCACCGATACACTTACCTCGCTAGTTATGTCTCTCCTTTCCTCGGACACACGACGGTTGATCTTCCTATGTAGTTACGCATGCTTACCACAACCATATCTTCTCCCCTCATCATCCTTGAATACCTCCCGACCCGTCTCTCACACGCACGTGCATAGACAGACAGACATCCCCCGCCCTCTCTTATTGATATTGCACTCATACCCTCTGTTTGTCTAGCAGGTCTCTCCCACCATTTGTGAGACGCCACTCCACCACCAACCCTTCGACGCTCTACCTTTGTCTTTTTCCCAACCTTATTCCTCTGCTACACATATCCATGGATGTCGATCGATCTCCCTCAATACATAGCTAGGTCTCTCTCCTTCCCACCACATGTACTAGTCGACTGGTCTCTACCCCCCCCCCCCCACACACACACCCCAATAGTCGAACGTTGTAGGTAGGTATCCATGCCACGGAGAAGAACTGCACATCTGCCCTCTCAAATTCTAGTAGGCCAGCCGCCCTGTATCTTTGACGTGGGCAAACACAAATTCGATGGCACTCTTTATCGATCACGCAGCCACACACTTCATCCCTGTTTTCAATTCTATCGATATCTCACGTCCATGACTCCGTTTCACACACATTGCATATGTTACGGTTTTCTGATTGAGATATCATCAACACATTGCCTCTATTTCGCACCAACCATCTCTCTCACACCCACCCACATACGTACCTGCACCTAAAGAAGAAGTGCACACAGGACGCACGTACTCACGTCTCGTTCCCGGCCACACCCATGCGGGTACACGGTGGAGTTCATTTCTTTATGAAAAGGCAACCCACGTGATAATTTGACGTGTGTAGCAGTTGTTTACTCGAAGGAGGGTCGGGTACCACGCCTAGAATATAAAACGATTGCCGTGGGGAAAATAGAAAAATGGGTTTGTCTCTCGTCACACCATCTCACACAAGGGTGACGTGGCCTCTCTCTCTCTCAGCGTTGGTCAGTGATCCGGCAGCATCCCGTCCGCCGGCGGAAAGGGAGAATGTGCATCGTCTCTCCGTTCGACGGTGTTGAGGCAGCTCGTTCCGATCTGCGGTACCCGCCGTTCTCTCTGACCAAGCTCCGGCGCTGTAGGGCCTTCGCCACATGCTCGCTGCCGCAGTATGGGCAGATCTCGGCCGCCGGCGCCCTCCTAGTAACATCCCGACGACCCTTAGGTACAGCTTCCTCCGGCCTTGCTCCACTGCCCATCTTCCCACGTTGCTGCATGTGGATCTTATTTAGTTCTTTGCTTAAATCGTATCTCGGCTGGCGTACTTTCCATCTTGCAATCTCGTCCTCAAACCATTTTTGATAAACCACCATGTGCTATCTTTCCCTTTTTACATGGAACATGCTTCTTTTCTGTCGGTGTATGTGTCTTCAACTCATGTTATTGGGCAGTAATTATTTCCTTTCGACCTCCTTTTGCAAACAGGGCTATCCATTTTCACCTCGTTGCTATTGCGACCTTTTGGTGAACTGCGCAAATCACTTTTCTAAAGAGTGTTTTGTGCAGTTCCGCTAAAATGTCACACGGGCAACGGTTTTACATTTCTGTGGGACTGCGGAAATGGAGATTGGTTTTGCTATCCTCCTCATCCAACTCCGTGCCTAATCTTCTCCAACAAGAAGTTAGTCCTAAAGAGAGATCATAGAGGTGATCGGCTTCTATTTAAGTGTGTTATGTTTCATCATCTAGTTCCACTATTGTTGTACTCACACTGATTGGATATCTTTGCAAACTGGGATGGTCCGCTCGATTTTAGTGGAGCTGCACAAAATGATCGGATTGTGGTGTCCTTCATACACCTCTTTTTTGGCTACAGAGCTGGGTGAAACTAGCTGCCAAGCAATGAACATTGTGCCAAGGAAATGGAGCCATGCCTACAAACAACATCGATCAATTATATTTTTTTTCTTTATTTGTACAACTTCTCACAACTTTGTCTTCAGTTGTGATGTGAATATTGGCGCTGATCTGTGGACCATTGAGATGCATTAGCCATGGTAGTTTCATTTATATTTGATGGAATGTGTAACGAGATAATCTCGAGGCAAGACACATGAATCCTAAGCTGAAACCCTTTTCTTCCTGCGGGAACCAAAGTTGAAACCTTCATAGCATCACAGTACAATTTCATCAAAATTATGCGTACATATAAACAAATCCTGAAGGATTGATAGCAATGCCAGAAACAATTCAACTTCGTTTCACCGACATGTTGGACATCCTTCATCCAGCTCCACCTGCCATGCAGCAATATTGAGTGCACAACACAACTTCAGGGAAAGATTCACCCCGGTCATTGTGCTGCAGTAGTAATGACTAGTGAGCAGTCAAATCATAGAGCCCCACCTTCGCCATAGTAAGTTACTCGGACAAAGCAACCATCATTTCTCTGTTCCTTGAATCCGCTGGTACTCCCATATTCCCACAGTAATAAGTTGCTCGGGTGAATCAACCATCACTATATCCGCTCACGTGTGATGACCACAGGAGCTATCCATTCAAATTGCATGCTAAAAAAAGGTCGATAACTAATGCAGCAAACTTTCAAAAAAAAACTAATGCGGCACCTCGGGCCAACGCGGCCAGATCGCATTTTGCATGAGAAATTACACACCATGTTTCGTTGACATGTGGTCCCATTCCAACATATCAGTGAGACGACGTCGAGTAGTAGGAGTATTTCTGAACGGACGTGTAGGCTGGGGCGCCTCTTCATGAACCGTGGCAAACTGGCAACCGTCCACCGACTCTTTACCTTTCCCTCTCGATTTGGAACTGATGTCGCACACTCTTCCTCTCCCTCCTCCATTTTCCTTTAGCCCTTCACCCTTTCTTCAGCCATGGAGGGAACAGGCCAGAAACGACCCCGTTATTCTTGCCCCGATCTGAAAGAGGACGTGGTGGAGGAACTCATTCTCGGCTAGCATGGCAGGTTCGTTCAAGCCCATTCTTGACTCAACTAATAACATCATTACAAGGAACCCAAGAGTCAAGGAGCGGCTTGATCTCCCCTATCTTCTTGACCATGACCCTGATGACTGGCGCCGGCACGACGGAGGCCTCGCCCTGTGCAAGTTGATGCCGCTTGATAATGATACGTATGATGTTAAGATGCCATCGCTTGAGGGCAAGGCTTGGGAAGGCGCAAATGGAGATTGGGTTGTTTACATTGGGTCCAACTGCGAGTGGGAACTTGTGAATGTGTACACTCGTGACCGGGTTCCACTTCCAAAAATCTCAGCAGACTGCCCAGAGGTTGAGCACACCGGTATTGTACGCACGTTCAAATACGATCATGGTGACTGTCTTCTACGGAAGATAGCAATTTGTCGAGTTCCCAACCGCTCTTGGAATTACAACAACTATGAAGTTGTTGCTATCTTTGACAAGCTTGTTGCCGTCCTTGGTGGTTTGACTCGATGTATATTGCTCAAAAATCAGTTTCTGTACACGGATGAGTACTGTGATGCAATTCAATACGAGGGCCTTGTGTTTGCTGCCACCACTCGTGGCACTGTTTTTGCATGGAATCCTTATGCTTTCGGTACGTTTGTCTTCCGCCGTAATTATAATTGTTTAATCCACATGCATGCGGGTTAGCAAGTTTCCCTTTACTAATTAACCTTCTTCTTGTGTTTCCAAGGTCCTGTGAACATTCCACCACCCATACTTGAAAAATTTTATAACCAAGGGGGAGATGACGATGGTGATGATCACGAGCATGAGGACGAGCAGCGCTCATATACTTTGTGGCGCCTGGCAACTAATTCCAATGGATCACCTCTTCTTGTGTTTATACAGCCCACTGATGATGTTACTGCTAAGGAAGCAGGTGTAGTCTCCCATGGTCGCACTCTCCGGACCTATTCCAACACCCGTTGTATGGTATTCGGGATGGATACTAGTGTGCTAGCGCCAACTCCTTCTCCCTGGTACAGAATTGATAGTCTTGGAAAAAACTCGCTCTTCCTTGGACAAAACTATCCAATGATGGTGAAAGGCGATCCAACTGCGGTTGACACAACGTTACTACCATTTATGAGAAGCAAATGTGTCTATACCTTGGACATTTGGGTGGTTCCCTACCCTGGTACTGATATTGTAGGCCGCTTCAGCCTGGATGATCAGTCCTGCGTTGGTCTCAATGTCGACAATAGATGGCCCATCCCAGAGAATCACCTATGGTTCAAAGCAAGCGTTTCCAACGCCGAGGAATGGTTGAGTTGAAGTTCATTTCATTGCTTGTTATTTGTTTTGTTGTGAAAACTTTAGTATTTATAATGTATCCTCATTGTCGATGTGGGTTGATGACCTGTTGTATGTAATAAAATGATATGCCTGTGATAAACTTACTAAATTTATGAATGGCTTTCTAGTTGCTTCTGTGAGTGAATGGTGCGATGAGGCAAAAAAATATTTTCCGGATACATAATTGTACGTGCATTGCAACAGTTTATCGGATGAGGCCAATCAACAATAGTACTACACTATTTGTACTAGCTTCACATGCTTCGCGCGTCGTGCGGGTGTTTTTACTGTAGCCATATTGTACGTAACACTACAAAAAAAAGACACATCCGTGACATTTTGGGCCGAACGGAAAAAAATTCTGTCATACATATGACACTTCTATGACGATAATTGTGACAAAACCCGGTATCATCATAGATGTGGTGGGCTCCTACTTCTATGACAAAAAATCATGACAGAAAATGGGCTTTTCGTCCTGGGCGGGCCGGAGACGCAGCTGCATGACATTCTTTGGGCCGTCCATGACGGAAAAAACCGTGGTAGAGGCGAGGGGGAGGAAAATTTCGGGGAGTTGCCGGTTACGGTGGGAGGTCGGGGGCAGAGGGATGCGCCTTTCTCTCGTACGTACGCACGTGTGTGCGAGGCGTTGGCTCTAACTAAACCCGAGCCAGGCGTTGGACTCTAACTGAACCCGAGCGATTGCACTGCAGGCTACGCGTTACTGAACCCGAGCGATCGATCGATGGCTGTTAACTGAACCTGATGGAGCGATTCCTTCGCTACTGCTGCTAACTGAAGTCGATCGATG
>NC_057801.1:709579-710325 GCF_018294505.1 Triticum aestivum
CATAGCGCTCCAACACAAGTCCGTTTCATCCGTTTTGCGGTACGCCACACCCCTCCCGATCAACAGGACCCCCGTTTTGACCGTAGGAGGTCCGTTTCGTCCGTTTTGTGGTACGCCACACCCATCTCGATCAACAGGACCCCCGTTTCGATCGTAGGAGGTCCATTTCCTCCGTTCTGCGGTACGCCAGGCCTCATTTCCATCGCCTGTTCCGTCCAAGCCGGTTGGCTCCCACGCGTTCCGTTGCCTCCCGATGAACACGACGCATTCCGTTGCCTCCCCATGAACATGACGCATTCCGTTGCCTCCCCATGAACACGATGCATTCCGTTGCCTCCCCATGAACAGGACACATTCTGTTGCCTCCCCATGAACACGAGCCCTCGCCGTACGTATGCGCGACTAGGCGTTTGAGACGCCGCCCGTATGTACACACATGTGGCCGTATTTTCTTTCTTGCACCCTGGTCGTTGTACGTACGTGTACATGCTATGTGCGCGCCTCTACTACAACACGTACACGCCTCTACTACGACACGTGCGCACCTCTACATCGACCAGTATATATGTACGTACAAGTTCGCGACCAGAATGATACCGCTACGTACGCTTCGACCAGGTGGGTCCCGACTGTCGGGCAGTTCCTTACGTGCGAAAATGTAGCTGGTGGATCCCAGCAGTCAGAGGGGCGAATCGTTTTTTTGCCCGGACGCACTTCCTTTGCGTGCGAAGATGTAGCTGGTGGGT
>NC_057801.1:710571-724547 GCF_018294505.1 Triticum aestivum
ATCGTTTTTTTTTTGCTCGGACGCACTTCCTTGCGTGCGAAGAAGTAGCTGGTGGGTCCTAACAGTCAGGGGGGTGAATCGTTTTTTTTTGCCCGGACGCACTTCCTTGCGTGCGAAGGTGTAGTTGGTGGGTCCCAGCAGTCAGGGGGGAAACATTTTTTTCGCTAAATATGGTGGCCCGTCCAGTGGGTCCCCGCTGTCCGGTGAAGGAATAATTATTTTGCGCGTAGTAAGGAGGCACTTCCTTACTGCGGCCGTGGACCCAGCTGCCAGCCTCTCCACATACAGTCCACGTCTGATGGAAGCCGTTCCTTGACCATGTTGACCATGCCGCGCCGAGAGCACCAGGGCGGTGGACGACGGCGAGGCCTAGGAAGGGGACGATGCGGAGCCGGGGAAGACGCGGCAGTCGATGCCCACGCGTAGAGGAGTACGAGGGTTCACTGGTTCGCTGCGGTGTGAGGATGCCGTCGCCGCAGAATAACAGGGGGTGTGGGTGAGTAGAGGGATGGCTTGGCCAGTGGTGGGAGTAGTAGGAGGCGGTGATGCCTCCGCCGCATCGCAGCTGGCCACGGGAGGCAGGAGTACGAGGCACGACCGGCGCTGGTTTGGGCGGCTGGAGCAAGAAGACCAGAGGTTGAAGAAGCACTACGACCGTTGGATGGACATCGTACGGTCACTGGAGCTAGAATCATGCATATTGACTAAGTTGACAAAGCTCACCGTCCCCGTCAACTTAGTAGGCCCACAAGTCAGCCTGCCACTATACTGGGTCCCAGCTAACAGGGACAGTATTCATTTTTTTTGTGCGTAATAAGGAGGCACTTTCTTGCGTATGAAGATATAACTGGTGGGTCCAAGTTGTCAGAGCCGGCCGCAGGGAGGAGGGAGCAGGGAGTCCCGCCGGCGCTTGTTTGAGCGGCTGGAGCAGGAAGAGCAGAGATTGAAGAAGCACGACGATCGTTGGATGGCCATCCAACAGTCATTGCTTATGCGTCAACCTTTTTTTTAGGAAAGCCTCAAATCTGTGGAAAACAGCATACAACCCATCTGCCATTATTTTGAATAATTTACAACCCATTTGCTAATTCTTCAGGTTTTTTTGGATCCCATATTCTTTTTGTTAGCATTACAGCCCATATTGTGGCCACGGTTAAAAACTTATGCGAAATTTTGCATATTTCGGTGCGGTCCGAACTGTTTTTAATCCCGAAATTTCGACTCACATTCAAACTGATTTTAAAAATAAATGTATATCAATATAAAATCAAACAAATTCTCCACGCATAAAAATTAATGTAATTTAAAATCTCAAAATGAAAAAAAAGATATTTGAAACTAACTGCTGGTTTGATGTGGTTTAAAAATGTACAACCCATTTCTCATTACCGATGGGTCATTTTCTCGGCCAACGGAATGAAAGCTCTCCTCGTCTAGAAAGATCTGCAGCCCAACAGGCCTGACAAAGCGACTTACTTGGCAAATCACAAAAAAACTGGGCTGTGGCCGTGGACCCAGCTGTCAGCCTCTACACGTACAGTACTCTCCCGATGGAATTTCGTTGACCACATTGACCACGCCGCACCGAGAGCACCAAGGCGGTGGACGACGGCGAGGCCTAGGAAGGGGACGACGTGGAGCCAGGGAAGACGCGGCAGTGGATGCCCACGCGGAGAGGAGTACCAGGGTTCACTGGTTCAGCTACGGTGTGAGGCTGCCATCGCCACAGGGCCTGGCTAGCGGTGGGAGTAGTAGGGGGCGATGAGGCCTCAACGGTAGCATAGCCGGCCACTGGAGGCAGGAGCAGGCAGTCTCCCCGGCGCTGGTTCGGGCGGCTGGTGCAAAAAGAGCAGCGATTGAAGAAGCATCAGGACCGTTCGATTGAAATCCAACGGTTACTGCTGCTAGAATCGTTTGTTGACTAAGTTGACAAGCCCTGCGTACGCGTCAACATAGTAGGCCCACAGGTCAGCCTCCCAACTGGTGCGCCCCAGATGTCAGTGAGAGGAATCATTTTTTTCACGTAATAAGGAGGCAGTTGATTGCGTGCGGCCAGGCCAACAGAGGGAGTAGGGTGGGCCGGGGAAGCCTGCGTGGCATCATAGCGGGCCACAAGAGGAGGGAGCAAGCAGTCCCGCCGGAGCTAGTTTAGGCGACTGGAGCAGGAAGATCAGAGATTGAAGAAGCACAGCGGCTAGAATCGTGTGTTCACTGACAAAGCCTTGCGTAAACAAGTTAGCCTCAAAATATGTGGCGTGTACAGCCCATTTTCTATTATTTTTATAATTTTTACTCATTTTCTAATTCATATGGAATTTATTGCAGCCCGTTTTCCATTTTTAGAATTGCCAGCCATTTTCTGGTCAGTACCAGGGTCAAAAAATTAACTAAATATGTGGGAAATTTTTGCTGGGGAACAAAATATTCTTAATCCAAAAATTAATAGCCATACTAAAACAAATTTAAAAATAAGTTAGTACTATGTCATGTTAAATCCAATGAAATACGTATAAGATATCAGTGAAGAACAAAATTCAAAAAAACTAATATCCCATTTGCTCGTCTTGAAAGATTTGCAGCCCAGTAATTCGGAGAAAACAAATAGGCCTAGCTTGGGTATTCTTCAAAAAGAAATACTGGGCTACCTATTTTTCCAAAGAACTGGTGCATGAGCATTTAGCTTTATTTATTTATTTACTTATTTATGTTTAGGGGACCATGAGCATGGACCTGGGCCGGATTCATGTGAGAGCGTCCCTTCCAGTTATTATTGGCTTCTCTATTGGGCCTTCATTAGCGGGCTGCATGTTATCAACAAGTGGAAAATGTGTTCCGTACGAAAAATAGTATGAGCTACGTACGCTACGGGGCACTAAAGGGTTGAACCGTGCAACGAATTCCAAAACATTGTGTTTGTCATTCTAACAACACATTTATATTCAACCAACAGATGAAATATACTACTGATTGTACATTGAAAATAGCAGCAGCAACAGCAACCAGGGCTGGGGGTGCAACCGAAGCAGTAAGCAGGCCAGAAGAGTGAATATGCAGCTCTCTCTTCCAAACCAAACATCAGCCATCATTACAAAAGGGATACCAAAAAAGAACAAGTGTATACATCAAACTAAATAAAGATCCTACTACACCAAGTGTGCGCATCTAACTAACTGGCTTAGTTAGACGTTACTATTTATTAAGCTGTGGAGATTGGCTGACGGCTTGAACCAGATGGGTGCCTGAGGGGGGAAACTCCAGCCAGCAGGTCAAAGTCTGATACTTGCGACCCTCTCTCCTACTTTGGGATGCAGAGCGTGGCGGCACATACCAGGGTATGGTGCATGCAGAGACGCATGGTACGCTGTGTACACACAGTTTTGCCTGATGAACGAAACCGCGCTGCCATCATGATCCTTGCCGTCGGTTATCTCCTGGTTAATCGGATCATTCAGTCCGACAAACAGAGAGCGTGTGCCAAGGCTACTTACCAGCCTCCAGTAAAAAATTCCTGAAGGCCCAGAGAAGCTGGGATCCTGCTCAAAGACCTTGCAGTGACTGTGATTGTATTCCGCGAAACAACACGTCCGGTACGTGCGAACGATCGTCAATCTTTCGCCATCGTGTGATCGAGCCAGGAACCACCTGCAACTGCCATGCCGCTTTTCTTTCAAAGGTTCTGGGATTAGGAAGGGTAGGGACACCAGGCGGCCTACAACATCATATCAAGTTGGAGTCAAATAAAAAAGGGCTCTTGCTTTAGTCAATCCTAAGAACAGCATGTTATGAGCATGAATATTTTTTCAGTAAATGTTGACAGTAATATAAGCAAGCCATCATGATAGCATAGGAAAGTAACATACTGGTGTAACAGCCGTTTGTAGCGATGACTGGAGTAGGCCAGTAATACGTCCAGCCATAGAAGGAGTCAACAGCGTAAATGAAGCCCTTGTGTTCAATGGCATCAGAGAACCATGGAGGATGTATGATCCTGCGATGGATGTGCAGATTTATCCACTTACTGCAGTGACCTGTCAGATAGGCGAGACTGCGGTTGAAGAACGCAATTAGCCTGAAATCTTTATAGTTCCTAGATCTTGTGGGCACTTGGCAGATTACAACCTTGAGCAAATCAAACTTGGTATCATGTTGGCTACTGTAAGATTCCGAGTATTCTGGGCCACGGTGCCAAAGCAGTGCAGTGTTAATCGAAGGAAGGGGGATAAATCGCCGGGTGTAGACCTCCACGAGCATCCAGCTGCCGCGACCGTCGACGAGCACCATCCAAGACGTGTTCATGCCAACCCAGTACGTACCGTTAATGTAGCTGAGGCTGACGGGGATCGGATTGAAGTGAAGGGGGTTGATGCTCGCCACCCTACGATCGTTATGCTGCGTGACATGCCGTTTCTGAAGATCAGGCGGCATCAGCAAGCAAGGAGCTGGCTTAAAAAGCTCCGAACTGAGGGCTTTGAGTAAACGGTATAGCCCCGAAGAGCACGCGGCGAGCGGCATGGTACTGAGATTGTCCACACGCGAAACAATGAGCTTGATTACCTCTATGGGGAGCGAATTCCAACCACTCTTTCGGCGGACGCTGCTCGGTTCTGCCATTGTTAGTGCTTGGGTTTCGGACAAGGGGGGGAGGCGCCTTAGCGGGGATGGAAGCTTGGACGAGATTATGTGCGGACAAAGATGGAGAAGCAAATATGTGCTGCGGGAAGTGGACAGGTGATGATGACTACAGCACGCCGCTTGACTTACGAGACACATACCAGCAGCGTAGGGTCATATCGATACTAGACAACTTGCTTGAGTGATCACAGTACTGGTAATCCCTACAGTACCTACTACAGTACTATGCCCTAGCTTGCTAGAGTAGAGTAGTAGAGTAGGACTCTGCTCTACTACTAGTACTAGAGGAGTAGTATATTATAATCTAAAATAGTTACAAGCTTCGATGCTCGATCGTGGAACGACTACGAACCATGCTCAAAGACCGTGTCTACGTGGTGTTTGGACTTATATGCAAAAAATAGCAAGAAGCCCGTGCATTGCACGGCACACCATCATCACCAACTAGGTTTTTTCTCTACTCCTACTCCTATAAAAGACTCAGTTGGTGATGATGGAGGCGAGGAGGCGTGTTCAGCCGGGCGTGTAGCGGACGGCGCAGCACTATATGATTTGTTATAAAAAAAGTACTTGTAGAGATAGAGACATAGGGAGGAGCATGAGGTAAGGCCTTATCTGTAAATGTGGAGAGAGGTGCGGGTATCTTTTGTAAAATGGTCATAGTTGGCTTTATATCCGTCAGATATAGATCGGACGGTCTGTATTACAAGATCGCAGGCAAACCATCATCACCAACTCGGTTTTCTATAAGAGTAGATATATATAGATATAGATAGATAGAGACTAGGGAGTACTAGCAAGGACACCATCTACTGCTTCGTGTGCTACTCCTGCGCTCCATTCGGCAGCCGCAACATCCCCTACAACCACTCCCTCCTGCGCTCCATTCGGCGGGCGCTGTTGAAATCTAGGGAGCGCACTCTCGCGACTGCTGGCAGCCACGACTTCACCGATGACGACTTCTTCCCCAACCTCAGCAACCTCTTCCTCAACGACATGGGCGACAACCTCAACGCCAACGGTGCTGCTCCAGTTGCACCGTATGTGTTTCTGTCCTTCCTGTTCGAAATCGTGGTAGAATTCATGTTTCTACTTTGTATCCTACTACTATGCTAGTCCACATGATTAGTTTCATCTCTATTATAGCCGTCATGATTTATTTTGTGCTTATTCGGATTAAATCTCGTAGTAACTTGCTCACATATTCAACTGGCGCAATGTCCCCTACAGCCACTCCCGTTTCATGGACGGCCTGGTCGATGCCTCCAAGGAGCCCTTCGTCCACTACTATGAGTCCCCGATGCTGTTTTGTGGCTCGCCGGCGAACAGTGTGCATCACCTCACGGATGCGTGCAGCGGTCACTGCTGGCCCTTGGCGGAAAACATCAAGTACGACACGTGCTACCGGTTCACCATGCCGGAGTCGCTGGAGGATCACCGTCGCCTGCTAGTCTCGGAGGAGGACGGAAGCGTCTTCCTCTTGATCGTGGGCACCGGCGAGGCCCGCGCAGGCCGCCGCCCCGTCTTTGTAGCATGCGTCAGGGGCGTCGCCGCTGACGCTGACAATGACACGAGGCAGATGTATGGGTGCAAGGTCAATGTTACTACCCCTCTGGGTCACGTGGGCGACGAAACCGGCCTCATCGGGCAGACTTAGAATCTGAGGAGCTGGGACTATCCCGCCAATGTGGACTTGGAAAACCCATGGCATCCGTTCTATCCTTTACCCGCCGACTCGGTGCACGGGGACTCCAAGGAGGTTCACCTGGACATACGCATTATCAAGTGCACTTAGAAAACATGTAGTGTGTGTGTGAGCACTTATGGCCCGTATCTTTGCCGCTTTTGATTCTGTAAGCTTGTCGTTAAACTTGAGTGGCTTTCGCCGCAGTCTTTCCTTTGAACTGCTCCTCTCAGTGAGCTGATGTAAGACACTTTGGGTTTCATTTGATAATGGAACCGGGGAGGAGCCTCCCTGTTCTTCTAAAAAATACGCATTATCAAGTTAAATGTTGATCATTAGTGTTCGCTCAATGTAATCCGTTGTCTAAGCATGTGGAGACTTCCATGCAGGATCTTGCTCTATTGGAGTATCGCGCATGAATAAAAGTGTATCTATTTATGGTTTAGTCTAAAATCTTCCATGTATGAATTTTTACTACAATACTGGTGAAAGACTTACGATGAACCATTTCTTACATCTCCTCTGCCCCCTTGCAAGTCATCCTGATTTAATCACTCCGTCTAGGTGTATAAGGTCATGGTTAATATTACTTAATAGTATAGCCAACTGTTGACTATAAGAAAGTGCCATGTCATCTATAGCCAACATCTATAACAATCGATACTCAAAAACTAATTCTTAAAGATCATTTCTTGCAAAGCACAATAAGTGTTATTTCTTCACAAGTTTTGGATGCAGGTTGAATAGTTGAACGCTTTTGTTTGCAAAAGATACCTTTTTATCTATTTCACCCGGATGTTTGTGAGCTCTAGAGATAAGATAATATCCGAAGAAACCTATCGATACCCGTTACACATGAGATGACCCCCACATCCTTTGTCAAAATAAACAACTCCCCGATCAATGCATTTCACTCTTCGGTGCAACGCACGGGCACCTTACTACTATAGATTAGTACGACAAAAAATTGAACTAACATTATATATAGTACGATAAATACTGATGCATGTCACCTAAAATTATATCATTCAAAACTATGTTCAAATACGAATCCAACGATATAGTTTTTGTTGACATGCACTAACATTTTGTCAGTTAAATCTTCAGTCAAATTCAATGGGGGACTAAGAAACCACGACCGATGTAGTACAAGTGTAGAGGGTGGCGCTGCACGGGAGTCTCACCTCTCACCCCGCTCGTGGCGCGGCAGTAAAGCCGTCATATCACAAAACCCAACCACTCCCAGTAATAAATGGCCTGGTAAAATAAACGGACAAGCAACCATCACATCCCTCCGTAGTTTTTGCATTTCATCTCTCTGCATTTACTTTCTCTGGTTCATCTCCCACGCTCGATCCCTAGATACTACTCCTAGGGCCAGTTCTTTTGGCGGCTTCCCCAACTTTTCCCACAAGACTAGTAACAGTGGAGAGTAACAATAAGGCGCCTCACTCATTTATTTAGGCTTCTAAACTACTACTCCGTCCTGGTTTATTCCTCACTATTGTAATTTGTGCTAAATTTTGACCAAAGATTTAACTGATAAAATGTTACTCAAAACACTTAGGCGCGGTGCATCTAGGTGTGTAAGTCATCGACTTACGAAAACCAAATAATCCGAAAACACTTAGGTGCGATGCATTAACTTCTACCTCGTTTCTTGTTTCTTGACATATCAACCAAGAAGAGATAAAGAGTGTGCATGCTTTTAATGACTTGAGATATCAAACACGACATGTAGTGGTTAGTTCATTGCATGCAATACTATTAATTAGCAAATAAACATTAACGTTTCTCGTTTTCTCCTCCTCCTTGTTCACGGTGCACAGAGAAATAACCACAGAGAAGGAAGCTAAAAGTAAACAATCAAATGAGCATTTTTGCATTTGTTTTGCATTGAATCGTTTCACAAGCTTGACTAGTGTTGTTTTTTCACTTTTACAAAAACCGCATTGTAATGTTCAAACGTGCATTTGCACGTACATAGGTAATAGTAGTACTCCCTCCGTCTAGGTGTACAAGTCTTCCCTCCTTCTTGGTCACCGTGCACAACCAAATATGACTTATTGACCTGGACGGAGGGAGTAGCACAGTCTGCAAGCATATATCGAGAGAGACGTGTAGTCCGATAGTATATAGTAAAGTTTGTGCTATATGCACGTACTTGCGAAATGCGTAATAATACACAACGTTCCCAAACTTTCCCTTTTACATACTTAATTAAGGACGCTAAAAATTCATGAACGTTCGGGATTTATCATTTGCGTCCCAAAACTAATGAGATCGCCTTACGAAACAAAAATTATACTCCTCCTAAAAGCCACGTCGCTCGCAGGAGCGCTTGCGGCGCGCCACGAGTGCCCTGGTGCACGGCCGTTTCCCAGTGCGACGACACAACGCCTCTTCCTCAGCCTCGCAACTCGCGAGGTGATGATTGGCGGCTTGCCGGCGGGCGAGCGCGATCTCACCGGTGTGGTGATCCTGCGCGAACAGGTACTCCTCCTGGCTGGAAGCGTGCACCCGGTCCACATACCGCCAAGCGTAGATGAGGCGCTTGGGCCCAACTGCACTCAGGGCGTAGGCACGGGCGTCGTCCGCCACCCTCACGGCCCTCGCATGAGCCTTCTCCCAAAGAACCAATTGCTTGACTCTCTCGGACGCGACATAGATCTCGCAGAAAGCTTGTTGCGCGGTGCGCTTCTCTTCCTCGGCCTTCTTCTCCGCCTCTATTTTGGCGCGCTCTGCTGGAGGCAAAGCCTCCCACAAGGCGACATTCATTTCATTCCAAAGCTCCTCAAGGTTGGGGGGCTTGGCGGGCGGCACGGCATTCTCCTCGTAGCGGGGAGCCGACGCGTCCTCTGACGCGCGTGCCGGCGAGATTGAGAATGCCCACGCGTCCACCTCGATGCGTCGCGGTGAGGAGCGCAACACCGATGCATCCTCCTCGACTAGTGGCGGCGAGGAACGGAACGGCGACCCATCGCATCGCGGCGAGGAGCGGAACACCGACGCGTCCTCCTCGATTAGTAGCGGCGAGGAACGGAATGGCGACGCGTCGCGTAGCGGCGAGGAGCAAAACGCCGACGCGTCCTCCTCGACTAGTGGCGGCGAGGAACGGAAAGGCGACGTGTGACCGTCCGCGCGGTGCAGCGAGGGGCTCCTAGGGCTTGGGAGGGGAGATGCCATGGTGGTCGACGTGAGAGGGAGGGGGAGGAGATAGTGATGAACGTGAACGTGAGGGGGAGGAGATAGCAATGTCGTGGGAGGCGCAGTATTTATAGCGAGCAATGGCACACCTACGTAAGATATGGACTGAGCTACACTGACTTAACTGCGGGCCAGTACACTGCTGGGCCCGTATATCAGTGACCCAATGCACCTGAAGTTAAGTAAAAGCAACGTGGGCATATTTGTTGGAGTAAATTACGGGGGAGCGAAGGGGTGGAAATATTGCTGGTCACAATGGATTGGACGAGCGTGGGGGGAGGAGAGTCATGCATGTAGATTTTTTCACACGGGGTGGAGTGGTGGGACCGTCGGAGGGAGAAGGAGAGTTTAGCAGGCATATTGTTTCCACACATGGAGAGGAAAAGATTTGGAGACGAACGGGCTTCCTGCAGGTATGGGGAACGGTGCATAATAAGTCATCTTGCAATCCGGGCTAGGTATAGTCTCAAGTCATTAAAAACATACACGCCCCACACATGTTCATATTTCAAGGTGCACTAAATTATTGCATGCGATGATTAAGGCTGGCCATCATGGTGGTATCTTAGCTGGTACACGGGAATAGCAAACATGCTGATGTGGCAAAGAATTAAAGAAGAGAGGGGGGTTAGACTAACTAGTGTTCATGCATGCATTGGTAAACACACTTTTTTGTGAAGAACGACACCATTAGTTGAGTACTTTTGCAGACTTCAAAAACTATTCCACCGCCTCTACTATCTTGCTAAGAGTAGGTGAAATTTTTGAGTCGAGCCCTTTAAACTAGAAGGGAGGTAGTGGTACTCTAATAGCTAGGTGTGTAAGTCATCTTACGAAAACCAAATAATCCCAAAACACGTAGGCGCGGTGCATTAACTTCTACCTCGTTTCTTGTTTCTTGACATATCAACCAATAAGAGATGAGGGTGTGCATGCTTTTAATGACCTGAGACTATCAAACATGACATGCAGTGGTTAGTTCATTGCATGCAATACTATTTAATTAGCAAATAAACATTAATGTCTCTCGTTTTCCCCTCCTCCTTGGTCACGGTGCACAGCCTAAGATGACTTACTCACCTAGATGGAGGGAGTATCAACATTCACAATGTCAAATCAATATTTTTACACTCATTATAAAATGTAGTTCTTATACTCGTTATAATCAGTATTGTAGATATTGATATTTTTAGTATAAATTTGGTTGTGGGATTTCATTGATGCCTATCAAAGCATGGAGGAAGCGGAGCTTAGGGCTTGCATTGCCGGTCTCTACATAGGTATTTCTCTTCATAATCCTGTAATTTTAGAGACTGGTTGCGCTTTTGTGGTAGCGTCTCTTGCATCGGGGGACTATGATAGGTCTGCTACGCGTGACCTGAAGATGACAGCGTTGAGCATCTCGAAGTTGATCAACAATCTTCAATTGTCAAAGATTAGCCGTTCGGCCAATAAGGTGGCACACTTAATCGCTAAGTATAGCTTTGACAATAGATTAGATGGTATACTTGTAAATAACATACCGCCCTGTGTGGTGAATATTGTATCGAATGAGTGTACTGGTGTGGCTGGTTAATTAATATAAGGTGGTGTTTAAAAAAGTATATATTTGGTCAAACACTTTGCAAACGGTTGACGGGAGTAAAAAGGACCAGAGGGAGTATCATGCATGCGGAGTAGGCAAAAAAATTGCTCATTTTTAGCCGGTCGAAGTCTCAAAGGGCGCGACCATGCGAGGGAGGCGAAGGTCGTGGGAGGCGCGACGATTGACGGAATTAAGTGAAGTTACATCCACGCGCCGGCATGGCCTGCGAACAGGCAGAAGCTATACCGTCAGACCTACGATATGGGTCTAGTAGACATGACATCTAGTGGGTCCCGCATAGTTCTCGAGAACTCTTTCGGGGCTTGTAGCCGTTTATCCACCGGGCAAGCCAGCAACCCCACGCCATTCACACACCCTACTCATCCCCGTCTTCTACCTCACAACAGTTCGCTCCCAGTCATCCCATCCTTTCACATTAGTTTGCTCCCAATTTTTGTGGGGTACAACAGTTCAACATCTCCTAACCCTCCTCCAAAATCCATGGCCTCCCAAATCTCCATGGTCACTGCTGAGTACCGGGTTAGAGACATCACCGGCGATCAGTTCATCGTCATCTACACACGTGGATCCGCGACGGTGAAAGCATGGCTTGCTCGGTTCCTACGCATGTTCAACAGTTCAACGGATGAGTGGGTTGCTGGGCTAGATGTTGAGTACACCACAGTCCTAGGACGAGAGAAGGATCTAAAGGACGAAGAGAGGAAGAAGCCCACCATGATCCAGGTTTGCGTACATAACGTTTACTTGGTCTACCACATATGCCATGCCGACGTTGAGTGCCAGGATTTTAATAACTTCTTCAAGGACAAAAGAGTGAAATTTGTTACTCTAGGATTTAAGAACGACAAAGAAGTCATGCGTCGGATAGGTCTCATTGTAGGCCGGCCCTTCGATCTCCAGAAGGCAAGCCTGGTGTCCTCCTCTCAACCTTCAATGCTGACCCTGGCAGCAGTCATGATTGATCCTTCGTACGCTAAACTGAAGAATCGTCATCACGAGTTTCATCATGCATGGGAGTCGAAGACATTAGATGAAGATCACATCCTGTACGTAGCAATGGATGCCTACCTTTTTTTAAATACCTACATGGGTTGGATGAAGAAGCAGAGCCCAGTGTCCGGTTCAAGCAAAGAAGCGTCGGTGAAGAGGAAGAGGAAGAGGGACGAGGACGAAGTTGAGGACGTGGACTCGGACTCCGAGTAGGTGGCAGTGTCGTCGCTCATGCTGGTTCTACTGCAGTGTCAAGCTGACTAGTTGCTTAGTTTATTTTCAAGGGTGTGTTGTGCTGAGGCCCCAGCAAAACTATGTTTATGTTCTTTCTCGTTATGTGAACTATTTAGTACGTAGAGTAGTACTAGTACTATGTCTTACTACTGTTCTTCTTGCAGTTGGTACTATTGCTCGTACCTTTCGTGTTCCCACTGTACTTAATACGTTCGTACTAGTAGTATAATTTGGGTCAGTTGATTTGTCAAAGAAGTTCGACGAAGCGAAGGAAGAAGACGACAGAAGAGGTGGAAGAAGCCCTTCTAGCCATCCATGTTGCATCAAATGGCTCACATGAGTCGACTGACCCAAATTGCTCCTTCAGATTGCAGGATCCACATGGCATTCAAGGTCTCGAAGGTAGATTCCGCGTCCGCACCCGGTTTGCGGGCTCGACGCGCCCGCGACCGGCTTCCGCCGCGACAGCCACCATGCACGCCTCCTCCGCGCAAGCGGAGATGACAATGACATGCTAGTTCCTCCTCACCGGCATGCTGGAGCACATGCTCATCCTCCTCTTTGTATGCTGCGTGCATAGACGCGGCTCCACCAGCTGCTCGTGTGCTTGGCAGCGCGGCGGCATGGCGAGGAGGGACTGCAGACGACGTGAGCGGGCGAGCCTTCGGCTTCATGGCATAGGGATGGCGGCGACACGGCGGTGATGGGCGAGAAATTGTTGGCCGGAGCGGGCGGGCGCCGGCATGCGCAACGGTGGCAGCGACATATTGATGAGTGCGCGTATGGGAGCTTACTTTAGTTTTATATGAGGTTGGTCAAATTTAAAATAAAACTGTACTAGTACACGTAAACATTAGACTTAGGCAGCACTTTTATTATTTATTTATTTTGAAGTTAGTACCACAGCCACGATACGGAATCCTGTGCAAGTGCGTGAACCGCGGCCACGCGGTCGATCGAATGGTGCGTCAGCATGTCGCGCTCGAAGGACATCCACCGAACCTTTTTGTGTGTGTGAAAACAATCCTCGAATATTACTTAACTTTTTTTTCCTGGGAAAGTTCTCGACGCTGCAATATTTCCATATATTTGAATTTAGCTCCAGTTTGTGTTTAATTGGATTTGGACGTTTTAGGTGCGCCCTAGTTTTTTTAATACTTATTTTGTGTGTGTGACTGAGAGAGAACGTGTGTATGTGTCCATATGTGTGTTGTGGCAGAAGGGCAATGTGGAGACAGTGTGCGTGTGATACAGACATAGACAGGTGTGAATGTGCAAACGATCATGCATGAGTAACACATAGACAAATGCTGATACGTTGTGTATACATGAGAGAACGGTCTTCTAGTTTACTTGTGTGTGTGTGTGTGTGTGTGTGTGTGTGTGTGTGTGTGAGAGAGAGAGAGAGAGGAGCATCCGTAACACAACAACCATCTCCCTCAATTCGTCCGTCTCTCGCATGATCACATGCAACATATGCATCAACGCGCACATTTTGACACCCTCACTCGGCCCCTGCCCACCTCAAGGCCTGCGCAATCTCTTCGTGAATACCCATTTCTCTCCTTAGGTTTGTTTTCGCTCAATATCACACACACACACACACACACACAGAGAGAGACA
>NC_057801.1:724866-738594 GCF_018294505.1 Triticum aestivum
CACACACACACGCACACACACACACACGCAGCACAACACACACACACACACTCCCCCGAGCACACAATTCATCCCCATCCAAGGTTATACGGCGACCACTCTCGCTTGTGCTTCTTTGCACCCCAACATGCACAACACCTCAATCTTCAAAGAGGGCATCGAGCAGATCGAAGGCGGGGACCACACCGTGCTAGAGAATGCGGGGTCATTTGGAAGCAGGGTGATGTGATGATGACTGACTGACTCCTCCCCCCCACCCTCTCTCTCTCTCTCTTGCACAAAATTACCAATCCCTCTCTCCCCCGCACAAAATTGTCAATCCCTCAACCCATGAGATCCTTCCCCTCTCGTCCATGTTTTTCTAGCTCTCTCATCAAACATGTTGTCTCTTCTCCTTCCACGTATACAGAATCACGTATATTACATGTCTCCATCTTTTTCATAGACCTAACTTCTTCCTCTCTCTCTTTCTTTCTCTCTCTCTCTCTCTCTCTCTCTCTCTTTGTGTGTGTGTGTCTCGTTAGGTTTGTCTCCTACTCTCTCGTCCACATACATACAATCTTTCCCGCCCTATCTGCTCCATCTTCAAAAGCTCTCTCTGCATGTTTCATTCACACTATGGGATATGTCAAAATGTTGCTTCTATAATGGCTGATGTAGAGTTTTGGTTGTTTTTGTTGCACCCTACAAAGTAATAACTATGACATGCATTTAGATTCTCACATGACTGGGATTATGTGAGTTTGAGCATGTTGTGAAGTACTATAGACCTTGTATACATCTTGGGATTCGACAATGATTGGAACTATTGAATTGTATAGACCATTACATTCAAAGTCAATAGCCTAATATATTTATTTCACAATTCCAACAAATGATTAGTTCACTACAAGCTAAGAAAACAAATGTGTACTCCCTCCATTTTTATTTAAGTCCGCATATTAGCATTGGTCAAAGTCAAGTTTTGTAAACTCTCAGAAAGCTTGTAACAAAAAATATTAACATATACAATAACAAATAAATACCATTAGATTCATTATTGAATGTACTTCCACATCATACATATTTGTTATGGTAAATGTTTATATTTTTATACAAACTTGGTCAAACTTTAGGAAGTTTGACTTTGGTCAAACCTAATATGCAGAGTTTACTACTACTACTCGCTAGTTGCTTAGCCGAATCACTCAACATGCCACACGGGGAGTCCAGTGTCACAAAATTTTGAGTCGGCGGGAAAATCTCCCGCGACCCTGATTCGAGCAGTGGGAAGTTACCATCATAGCCTTCGGAACAGGCCTACGTACGACGCTTGGTAGGGGTTGTTTTCGTAACTTCAGGTTCACCCTACCCAGCCAGCCCCACCCCGGCACCTAGAGTAGTAAACCTGAATACTCCCCATTTTCTATCCCCACCGCAAAATAGACTTCTCCACGGCACCGCAGCCTTCGTGCTCCTCCCCTTTACATCAGCGCACTCGTCCACCGCAGCGCATCTGCCTCATCGACGACCTCGTACACCGCACTGGAGCCGGTCCACCGTTGTCGTCGTAGATGGAGCCTCTTCCCCGGCATCGTCTTCCACGGTCTCGGATCTGCTTCTCGGAAGCCGATGCCAAGCGCAGAAGTACCACCGTCGTGGACAATGAACTGACTCCCGTTGCCGACCATGACTCATAGAGGCCGCCGCGACCATCGTTCTCCTCCTCGACTGGTAATGTGTGTATTGAATCACTTAGCAGTACATGTGCAGTTCCAATTTTGTTCATACCTACCCTTCAATTTTCCTGGGTGCTATTGTTCCCGTAAAAGTAATTGGTTATAGCCTCCATTGTCCAACAGAATATCAGCTTGTAATTGTGCGTCGCTCCTGTATCACGCTGTGCTTGGTTAGGTTTTGCATCTACAACCAGCAGTGTGGCAAATGATGGAAATATTTTTAGAACTAGCATGATGCCCAAGCGTTGCACGCATCAAGATGCATTCGTATGAGTAGTTTATCTTGTGGGAGAAAAGGATGAACAAGGGAAGGCCTTATTTGCAAATTTGGAGAGGGGTATGGGGGTATCTTTTTGCAAAATTCCCATTTGTTTCCTTCCTATCTGTCAGATATAAATCGGACGGCCTATATTGCAAGAAAAAAAGTATAGAGAAAAAAAGTAGACAGTAAAGGAAGTAGAGATAAATATTAAATATAAAATAAATATAACCGTAGAGAAGAGAGTAGAGATAGCAGAGACGTCGGGAAAGGATCGCACGTGCGCGGGAAAAAGCGGCCGGGCATGCGCTAGTTTTGGCGCGTGGCGTCCAGCACACTTTACAAAATCCAACGCCCTCCCACCGCTATGTGCATTGCGACCGCTCTGTGCCTCGCCACCGCTCTCTCCCCGCTCTTTTTCGCCTCGCCGCCGCCACGCCACCATGCCGCCGCGTCGCCGGGAAACTTGGGGATACCGCGGCGTCCGCGCGCGCCCCTCCGGCGGCTTCTCCGCCAAGATCTGGTTCCGCGGGATGCGCCTCGGCCTCGGAAATTTCGACACCGCCACAGAGGCCGCCCGCGCGTACGACACGGCGGAGTGGAGCCTCCGGTGGCCTCATAGAACATTGAACTTCCCCAACGTGCCGACGCGGGAGCGGGCGCAGGAGCTCGCGCCTCTGCCGTGGCTTAGCACTGACGAGGATCGTCGCGACAACCGGAGGCGGGAGCACCGTCTCGGCATCACCGAGATGGACGAGGAAGCCATTGCGTTGTGGCGCCAACACTTCCTGCGGTACATCATCAACGAGCACGAGTTCTACGCTCAAAGGAGGGCGGAGAGGGATAAGAGGAGGGCAGAGCGAGCCGCCTATCGCGAGGACAAGCATAGGCGAAAAGCGGACGCTCAATTCAACATGAGGCTAGGAGCAACATCGCCCTGGGAATCCGACGACGATCGGTATCTTCACGCCTACAGTCAGATGTCAGAGGAGGACATCACCAAGGAGCAGTCGGACGACGAGGAGTAGTTGAATTATCTTTTTTGTATCTATCTATGCTGAGAACTATCCTCTACTCTCTAGTATCTAATTCTCGATCTCAGCATTGTAAACGCTTTTTTAAAGCGTCGCGCGTTGTGATTCTGTTGGAGATGCTCTAACATGGCAGACGAGTGCTTTAATGTTGCCCACAAGATGCGCGAGTATTACTAGTAGTATTTTTCTTGCCATGTTGAGATTTTGAAACCACGAGTGTGAACATGCAGAGGAGCAATGAAGACCAAACACGGGATATTCGGGACATCTTCAAGGAGCATGGCAAGTTAAAGAGGAGTTGAACCGAACCTGTAAAACGAGCTTTGGTAAGTAACACCCTTTCAATTACTTTCGTTTAGCCTCGTGTTCTTCGATGTGTATATGTTGTAGTTTCTGTTTCTCTTAAGCGTGGTGTTCTTCGATGTGTAATAACAAGAGTCTTAATCGTCCTAATGCTTTCGTTTTTAACTTGATGTAGGAAGTGGGTGTTCTCACCGTGTAGTCTGTTTTTATATTTCTTTTCCTTTCGAATTCACTTCTCCGAGTCCTGTTTATCTGGCTTCTACTAAATGGATCTAGGTTTCTCTGAGTATTGATCTAAAAAAGAAGTAACTTCATGTCAGGATGCAGTTCTTGCGAGGAGGGAAGTATGGTCAAGCTCGAGATCATGTTTCCAAAATGAGGCTGGATTACACACAAGGTGCCAGTTCCCTAATGATGCTGGATTAGACACAAGGTGAAAATTCCCAGATGATGCTGGATTACACACAAGCCAGGTGGAGTCGTCAGTTGTTCGTGTCCTCGTGGCATTAGTAAAGGCTGAAAGAAAGCGTGCATCAGCCCTTGAGAATGTAGCTGAGTTCCTGAAGAAGCGAAAAGATCAATCAGATGCTCTCTTCACCCAAGCCAAAGAAGAGATGGAAGAAGCCAGAAATAAGCTAGCAGAGGAAGAGCAGGCTAGGCGTCTCCTGCTATCTAAAACTGTTGTCAATACAAAATTTCCTACATAATAGCAAGGTTCAAATGTTTATCCAGTCAGCATGCCTGTTGTGATGCCTGTGCATCTACTGATGTGGCACAAAATGTTTTTTTGGGTCATGTAATAACAACAATTACTTTCCAAACAATAACAGACGAAGCATTGGACATGGTATAGTTCACACGCAAGCCCGACATTCCAAGTCCAACTTCCACATCAAACTCATGTTCATAGATATCTGCACATTCATACATAATGTCCACAACCATGATTCACTTCAAAGCCAAAAAAAAATGTGAGGAGAGTTATAAATAAAGAAAAGCCTCTACTAGTTCCTGCTACCAGTGCGAGCACAACAAGTCAAGACCATGCGTAAATTAATTATATTTTAGTCATTTTTTGTGTTCTAAATTGCATGCTGGCTCGCGGAAGGACGTGTTGCCAGCACACGCGTGGATTCAATGAAGGAAGGCGGGGCAATCTTAAGCTGGTTGCACGCGGCGAGGAGGCGTGCTCAGCCGGGCCTGCAGCGAGTGCGGCCCTCTTGGCTGGCGTGCCGGTTCATTGCCTGCGCTATGAGAGTTCGCGTCCATGTCAGAGCAATCACTCCCTCCAGTCCTTTTTTGTTTGGGTATAACAAAATCTTGTTTTCCATTCACATTTTACAAGTAAAATTCGTGGACAAACTTTGACCCAAAGTAGGATGGGGACTAGTAAACCAGAATGGAGGTAGTAGTTTTTTTAATCAAAGAAGGGTTTCCCCTTCCGATTACTGAAAACCAGCATCTAAATCTAAACCATAGTATTTTCCCTAGAACTACCAGGTTCAATATCTCGTAACAAAAACCCAGACAACCATACACCAAGGAGGTACGTAGTACAATGAATTCCATTTTCGCTCCATACCAATCATTCTAAAAACTACATACTACTTATAATGTGCCATTTAAAATCGGAACTCTTAACCATGCTAAAAAACGATATTTTAAACGTGGCTACTCGGTCTGTGGGAACTGGCGAGCCACCGCGCTCCAAGTTGTTCACCTGTGGTCCAGACCATCAACTCCTACAAAGGTGCTCCACCACGTAACCGGTACCCGCGAATGCAGCAATCATGCACCTAGGGTTTTAGGGTTTATTTGTTAATGTCGCCTTTACATAACACTCATGTGTGCGAGATAGCGAGAGGTCGACTGTGTGCGTGCGCCTCTTCTCTTCGTATATGTACTCCACCGTTTGTCTGGTGTCCAAAAAATTATAATAACTACTAGCAATGTGCCAATGCGTTGCCACATGATCAACGTAGATTAATACATATTCATCGATTTGATAGAAAAAATTTCTAGTTTTGAAATACGTATATTACTAAAAATATGTTATGTTTCACTCAAAATATATTCCTTTGGCGGTTTTGATGAGATAAGGGAGGCATGTTGTTGGTTTCAAGATTCGAGAAGTGGTATATGTATAATTTCTACTCTTACTAGCAAGATGCCAATGCGTTGCATGGAACATCAAAATCTCGTGGGAGAAAAGGATGAACGAGGGAAGGCCTTATCTGCAAATGTGGTTAAGAGTGTGGGTAAATTGCCATATTTTCCTTCCTATCCGTCAGATATAAATCAGACGACCTACATTGCAGGATGGTAGGCCCACCATCATCACCAACTCTATTTTTTATCCCTACACTTATAAAAAGCATTGTCGGTGATGATCGTGTGCCTGCCATCCTGCAATATAGGTCGTCCGATCTATATCTGACGGATAGGAAGGAAACTATGGCAATTTTGCAAAAAGATACCCACACCCCTCTCCATATTTGCAAATAAGGTCTTCCCTCGTTCATCCTTTTCCCCCACAAGATAAACTACTCATACAAATGCATCTTGATGTTCCGTACAACGCATGGCATCTTGCTAGTTGTTGCAAAAAGCCCATGTGTGTGTGAGAGAGAGGGAGAGTGGAGGAGGACGGAGTGCATGTGTGACAAAGACACAAGTAGTGTGTGTGCGATAGGTATCGGCTTAAAATGAGGCGATAGTGTGTGTGTGCACGATCGAGAGGGCGTGTCTCAAGAAGGGAAGAAAAAGCTACATAGATACAAGGAGCGAGAGAGAGACATGTATGCGATGGTGGAAGCATGAGTGTGCGGGTGTATAAACCTATCTAGAGGCTAGCTAGTCGATAAATGCTTGTGAGAGAAATACGAGTCGGGTGCAAAAGCGAGAGTTTTGTGTGTGAGAGAGAGAGACGATAGTCGGGAAGGGGGGTGGAAGCAGGAGTTGTGTGTGTGTTTGTGAGAGAGAGAGAGAGGAGACGGTAATCGGGGTTGTCTGATCGGTGTTAGTCTGGGATGGAGACGAAAAGGAGACCGCAACAAATGTTGTGTCTATAGGATAGAGAGAGAGTAATTTTAGTGGTATGAGTCATATGTAGAGACATATAGGGTGTGTGAGAGAATCCCATAGAGAGAAAGACAAAGTGAAAGACGAGTGGCGACTGTGTGTGTGGCGGTGAAAAAGAAAGCTTAGGTACCGAGTGATACCAGAGAACAGTAGAGACGTGAGAGATAATGAAAACCATGTAATGTATAATGATAGGGAGAGTTTGCACTTCTCAAGGGAGACGTCGAGAGACCATGTTTGCGAGGATAGGAGAAACATGAAGTGAGTGTGCGGGTGAGCTGGAGAAAAGAGAGTGATGGCTACCTGAAGGAGCATGCATGCGAGAGAGATGGGAGTGAAAGGAGTGAACAAAAAAGGGATTCAAATATTTGAATTCGAGATGATGATACATGTAATCCATACTATAACCAAAATTGATCAATCAAGCATGCATACTCATATGAATTCACGCACATCTATGTTATTTAATATGTAGATATTACTGATCCATACATTTTAGTAGAACATAATTTGGTTAAAAAAAATTGAATTCAACCTTAAGATTTCGAGATCGTTGTATTTGTAAATCATATTATACATATAAAGGAGCAGAATTCTTTGTTGTGCTTTTGAAAGTATATATGTAAAAAATGATGTATATAGAATGTAATTCCAATTGAAAATGGATCCCGCCCTAAAAAAATAGTAGAATACAAACGGGATTCGAATTGAGTTGGCACGGTAAATGTGCACTGAAATTTGAACGAAGCGGGGAAAGTCGCAATAACCGCCCGAAACCAAAATCTGCGAGATGGAAATCACTACTGGCTATCCCTGCCGCGAAAAGCCTATCTACTGTATTTCTATAGGTTTCGATAGGGGTAGGTTTGTAATTTCACCCAAACGTGACGTAACCGCCTCTCACCCGGATTCATACATGGTGGGCGCCAAAACACAGTGTGCCCTCAGCCGAAATCGACTCCCTCCCCGATTCATATTCATACACGGTGGGCGCCAAAAACAAACTCTCGTCGGCAAATATTCAGTGTATGCGAGATTACCGTCCTATCCCCAACCGACTAATGTTGCTGTGATGTAGTAGAAATTTCAAATGGGGGCTAAGTTTGTAAATTTCCTCGCATTTGAGACAAGCGTGTCCTGACTACCTGGTCCCCCCCCCCGTTCCTCTCTACCTCCCTTTTCCCCATTCATACTCCGTGGGCGCCAAAACACCCTCTCCACCCCACCCTCCTCCGTCCACCGCCGTCCGCCACCCCATCCACCGCCGTCCTCCTCCACCATGCCGGAGCTGATACCCTGATGCCGCCGTCCATTACAAGAGATCGACCTCTCTCATCCACGCCTTCGGACCGGGATCCTTGCATCCCGTCCTCTTGCTTCATCCCCGTCGTCGTCCACCTTGCCGGCGCCACTCCTACGACCGTCTCGTCCACCGCGCCCTGCCGCCACCGTCTACCCTCCTAGATCTGCTTCCACGCTGCCGACAGCCATCGCTACCGCAGCACCGTCAAATTCTCACCAGATGCGTACACGGCGCCGCACCAGAGGCGGTACTCTTTCGTATCTGCTCAACTTATTTATCGCAGCAAGAAAATAGATTGCCACTGCTTTACTCTGATTTCTTGTCTTGGCTGTGAAGTTGCCTTTGTTCGGTTTGCACCTTCAGATCCGCCATGGCATGCTCAACACTATACTCCCAATGCTTATGGTTTTCCCCTTTTATATTCCACACTAGTTAAATCACAGTAGACTAAATTTCAAAATTGGGTCAATCGATTTTTCAGAGCTCGCCGGACTTCGCCGATGCGATCCAAGGGGCTCAGGTGGTTGTGGGGCCTCGCCGAACAAAGAAAACTTGACGCGGGTGGGGGGTGGGGGTGGCGGAGGAACACAGGAGGTGGGGGCCGGTGGTCCGGCCGGCGGCCCGTGTGGTGTTCTGTATGGGAAGAATCACAAACGAGGAAGAAGGGTTAGGAGACGTAGGATCTTCATCCAACCGCCTGAAATGGTCGAGAGACAGCTGGGAGTTGCATTCTTAATGTGCTCTGGTTCATCATGTGTGGGCAGTGCGCAACCAACATTTTATTATCCAAAATCTGCTTGCTCTTCTTTACCATGTTCGATAGAGCTGTGACACAAAACGTAGGACCGACTCCAGCAGACTGTACCCATACTTCACTGGCCACACCACTAGCCCCACCACACAGGACCTGCACTACAGCAAAAGGTATAATGATTTCATTTGCCATAGCACCAGCTGTACCACAGAAAAATCCCACTCCAGCAAAAAGTACAGCAAGTCCACCGGCCGAAGACCTATCCCAACTGCAGAGACGGCCAATTCCTGCAGATTGGAACCCCATTCCATTTATTCCCAGTTTAAAAGACAATGATTTCAATGTTGTTAGGGACTACGTGCATATATTCCCATCATGGGAAGATTATTGTGAAGACAAACACCATTTTCACATCTTCCTGTCCAACTTACGTGTAAGTGCTATTATTCTTGGTTATTATTTTCCTGTTTTCTGCTGATTGAACACATCAATGATTTACATTAGATTGTTGTAACTAGGCGAGGGTCAATCTGGATAGACATGACAAGGAAAGCTTGCTTGTGCTTTTCAAGGAAGCATTGCAGCAGTATCGGTGTTACCTGAGGAAATCACACTTTGGTGGCAAATCTATAAACGAATTTCCAGTGAAGTCTCATGTGCTAAATTTAGAAGACATTGAATGGAAAAACATTGTTATGCACTGGTCTCGTTCCCAGGATGAGGTACTATCTATGAAATCACATGACAATTTGAACTTCTACTTTTCCGCATGTGCCTTACGGATCTTGTTTGCAGGAAATCTGCTCGAAGAAGATTTCCGGTTTGAAAAGAACGACAGGATATCGCAAATATGATGCCCGCTGCTTTGCTCTTGTTAGTACCTGTTGTCCTATATCACTATACTTGCATACATACCTGGTTCATT
Organism: Triticum aestivum; assembly: GCF_018294505.1. Taxonomy (NCBI): domain Eukaryota; kingdom Viridiplantae; phylum Streptophyta; class Magnoliopsida; order Poales; family Poaceae; genus Triticum; species Triticum aestivum. The sequence continues at coordinate 734,244 of NC_057801.1, forward strand.
ATGTGACAGTAGTATGCATGATAGCTTGCTTATCAATTGTTTGCTCCAAATTCTTCAGTATCCAATGCCAATGTTTTTTTAGCTCTGCATTGTTCTTGTAAGTACATGTTGTCCTTTATCAGTGTACTTATAATGACAGGTAGTTGTTCATGTACCATCACTCTGCAGCTTATTTTGCTTTGCCCTCCATTTTCTACACATCAGATCTATATTTACTCTTACCATAAGGTTGGTACTGAAGAAGTTTAGTTGTGCATTGCTCTTTGCTGTACCTTTTGCCTGTATTGCTGCACTTACATTTATAGCTACTTGGTTATGTAGCATCACTCTTCATCTTATCTTAAATATTCTCCATTTTTTTTGTATATTATCACATCTATATTTACTCTTAACAAAATGTAGAATAAAGGCAATGCTTATGAAGAAGATTCTGTGGTAAACTTCTTGAATTGCCCCCCATCAGCATGGACAAGGCCTTTATAGAGCCTGTCTTCACCAATAATGTAATTTTTTCCATCTCAAGCCTTCAAACTTTGTTGTATATATTTGGGTAGGCATGACTGCAACAGCTATTTATTTTTGGTGTTTGCATCAAATTGCATGTTTAAAGTTTTTATGTACTCCCTCCATTCCAAAATAAATGACCCAATTTTGTACTGAAGTTAGTATAAAGTTGGGTCATCTATTTTAGAACAAAGGGAGTAGTTCATAAACAAAAGTTTGTCCTTTCTCAATTTAAGTTTTCAGTTGTACAACCAAGTTCCTTATTCATACCATGTAAATTAAAGTATACAGAGCAAGTGACCTTCTTTTGCACTGCATGTATGCTTCTGTTCTTCATCCGTAATTCAGTGGTGTGGTGAACCTACCCACTACAGCACAATGTCATATTCTGCAATATCTTAACTATGAACAATGTCATATCATTCTACTACTCCCTCCGTCCGAAAATACTTGTCATTGAAATGGATGTATCTAGATGTATTTTAGTTCTAGACACATCCATTTTGATGACAAGTAATTCCGGACGGAGGGAGTATTATTTAAACCGTCTCTTTATTTGCCAATCTGAAATGGGATAAATTGATAGCACACTAACCATTGATACTTGTGAGTTCTTGATCTGTAATCCAGTGGTGTCGTGAAGCTGCCAACTCCTTCACAATGTCATTTCCTGCCATGTCTTGACCTGAACAATACCATAGTGTTAATGCAGTTTTAAACTGTGTCACTTTATTCGTCAGTAAGAAATGTGATGAATTGTCGGCACTAATACTTTTCTGTGCAAAACCTGTCATCTGTCTGCTTGTTTATCTTTCAGAGTGAGGAAGATTTAAGTGTTGAACAAGCGCAGTCTCATCATCTTGCTCAGCTGCTTGCGCTGCAGCTCCCCAGCAGGGCTAACCTTTCTTGAACTCTATTGAAGTGCTATCGGTTTTGTATATTATTTGGTCGGCGTGTTTATTTGCACTGGTGGAGATCTTTGATGCCCAGTGTAGGTAATCTGCTGTCTGCTTGTGCTTTATTATCATAGTGGTGAATTTTGATGCCCGGTGGATGTAATATATTGTAATTTCTTTATTGTATAGTCTAGGTTTTTTCTTATTCACGATGCTGCAGTTATTTTATTGTCTTCGCAGTAAGCCGGCCAAACCTTAAAATTACGGTACATAATCGGGCCGTCATGCAATCACGATGTAGGTTGGGCCTGAAACGTGCCGAACAGCTAACGGGCTGGCAGCAGCCTGAAATGAACCCCGGCCCATGATTGTGCAAATCAAATCACGGGCTTTTAACAGGCAGAAATTGTCTCTGTCCTTGTTTGGCCCAATCAGATATGAGCTGCGAGCAGGCCGGATGCAAATCGGGCCCTAGTTAGGCCCAACTATATGATGGGCATTTAACAGGCCGAAATTAATATACGGCCGAAATGTTAAATGGGTCCTTAAGAGGCCAAAACTAATGTCAGGCCGAATTACTAAGTGGGCCTCTAGCAAGTGGGCCCAAAAGCATAGTGTCCAGTTGACGGGCCGAATCTGATATGGGCCATAATTGAGCCCATAGCCTCTTAAAGGGCCGTACCTGATCTGGGCCATAATTTGGCCCAGAACGTGATAGGCTTTAACGGGTCGGATCTCATATGGGCCACTATTAGGCCCGGAACGTGGCAGGCCATTAATGGACAGGATCAAATATGGGTCGGCATTTGGCCCAAAACATGGCAGCCAGTTAATGGGCCGGCCTACTAGGGCCCTCAAATTCTTGTGGGCCTACAGGTGGGCCGGCCTTTTAATGTCGGCGAAATCTCATGGGCCTTTAGCCGGGCCGACCCATTATGATCCGCAAGAATCTTGTGGGCCTTTACCTGGGCCGGCCCATTATGGCAAACAAAAATATTGTGGGCCTTTACCTGGGCCGGCCCATTATGGCCCGCGAAATCTTGTGGGTCGTCAGCTGGGCCAGCCCATTATGGCCCGCAAAATCTCGTGGGCCTTTAGTTGGGCCGGCCCATTATGGTCCGCAAAATCTTGTGGGCCTTTAGTTGGGCCGGCCCATTTAAATTTGATGGGCCGGTCCACGTGTCAACATATCATAGGCGCGTCTCGCCCATTGGATGAGAGACACCTGTGCCAGTGCGGACCTGACACGTGTCTCCTCCAGCCAATGATGGTTTTACACGTGGAAAATCCCCATTGGTCAGGGCTGTTAACGGGTTATCGGATCCAAAACCCGACCCGATAGCTTAACGGCGTTCCGTTACGGTGGATGCCATGTGTCGGTCACCCTTGACGAAAGCACTTCTGTGACGCACGATTTATCGTCATGGAAGTGGACACTTCCGTGATGATAATTCTGGTAATGTCATGGAACACTTCTACGACAGCACAGGTATGACTATCTTGATTCTGTCATAAATTTGTCATGGATGTACATGCATGACAAAAAACGCGACCTACTGTGACAAACACGTATCATCACGGAAGTGTATTTTTTTTGTAGTGTAACCAGCACCTTGAATCCTCGATACTAGTACTATATAGTAAGTAGTAGGAGTAGTAGGGTGGCATGGGCCAAAACAAGCATTCACGTCCAGGAGTACGGCACACGCCACAAGCACGACTTCCATCTGACACCATATTTCTTGGAGTCCGTGCTAGAGCAATCTCTTCAACCTCATCGTTTCTCTAACTCAGCCATCACGCGGCGGGCGGGGTGGGGGGTTGCCGATAGTCGGTTTCCTCAACTGCGGTCCCACTTGTAAGGCCAACTCCAACGCTCTATCAATATATGGATGTACTCTTCTTCCCAATACAAAAACTTGCATCCATTCTACTCCCTCCGTTGCACAATACATGCCTTATGTTTGTCAAAATATATATGTATCTAGACATGTTTTAGTATATAGGTACATCCATTTTTGGACAAATGGAAGTCAAGTATTTTGGAACGGAGGGAGTACACAATAAAAATTTTAAGTTAGCACAACTAGTCTAATCCGAGAGCACAACCGAAGATTTGGTCGGGTTCTTCCTCCTTTTGCCGACACGTGGGACATCCAGCATCCACGTTGTGTCATGAAAGAAAATAGAGTGGTAGTTGAAGCCACGAGATGTGCATCTTGGGTTAAACTGTAAATAGAATCTTACTACTCTTGAGTCTTGAGTAACTCCAAAAGCGGCCACCAAAGATCTTTATTGGATTTGTTTTTCATCACCAGCACATCGAGGTGAAAGATGTGCAGGTTCAGTGGGTCCTCTTGCGTTTTCACTGACATGTGGGGCCGCATGTGAGCAAACAGACGATGGGCTCTGCGCGTCCGCTGGCTGGCTGAGAAGAGAGATAGAGGAGGGCTGAGCACAGACTGCAGGAAATTTGTTCTACGTAACCAGCACCTTGATAATCGCGTGTGGTTGTTTCTAGAATAAAAAAAGGAGGTACCCCTACTTATGTTACTCCCACTACGCCTAGCCTAAGGTTAGTGGGTGACCTTGCGCTTGGCTCTTCGCCTCTTCCGGAAGTCGATGGTTCTACAGTAGTGATTTTGGCAATCTGACACCAAATGAACTGTTGCATATCCACCGCTTATAAGCAAAAGTTTCTCCTCGTGCTGCGAGCCACCACGCATGTGTTGGCGAGGGAGAAGGCGTAATCAAGCTTCTCGTCGTTTTGCAAGTTGATGGGACACATCAAAGTTATTTACTAGTAGTACGTACTCTCTCCAAAAAAGGGCTGACCATGTCATTGCTACCATACCGTGCTCCATTGTTGAGTACGTGCACTATTCACGTGCCATCGAGGAGAAAAAACATTGCGTAGGTGCCATCGAAGTGCACGACTCACTTACAAAAAA
>NC_057801.1:738851-743456 GCF_018294505.1 Triticum aestivum
ACTTACGCACTACTTATCTGATTATCTCCATTTTCTTGCATGACACGTGCACCTTGATGCTAGATGTCTCGTGTGTTGGGAAAAGGATGAACAAAGCTCACGTAAAAGAAAAGAGTTGAAGAGCATAGATTCACACGGCCAAGGAGGAGCAAGGAACCTCACGGTGGAGCATCTGCAAGGAACCTTGCGCGTTTTCCCCTATGTTTTGCCGCCTGCCCACCTATAAACAAATAAAAGAACATGAACTTTTTGCTAACCACTAGAAACGGTACATCAGGATGCTAAGTTCCAGATATTTTATACTCCCTCCATTCCCAACTATAAGTCTTTTTAGACATTTCAATAAGGGACTACATACGAAACAAAATGAGTGAATCTACACTCTAAAATATGTCTACATACATCTGCATGTTGTAGTCTATTTGAAATGGCTAGAAAGACTTATATTTAGGAATGGAGGGAGTAGTTTATATTGAATTATTGATAACCACGCAACAATCCACGCATTTACAGGACGCATGCAGCCACGCATGTACACAAGACAACGCACTAACTCCATCTGATCCAACTCATGCACATACGCACACAGCATGGAGCACACAACGCACGTACACAAGCTCGGCCGCAGAATGCACGTGAATAACACATGCATGCACACACACTTGGCTGCATGGAGGCGGGCTCCATCCGCGGCAACGTCCGGTTCGTGTGCTATGGCGAAGCTCGCACGCAACGGCGCATACGCATCTCTTGCAGCACCTCTTTGTCGTCGTTGCTCAACTACTAGTCGGAGACAAAGATGACCGCAGCCTCGGCCTTAGAGCTAGCACCGATGGAAAAACACGCACGCTGCACGCACACGAGTACATACAAAGTGCCCACGACGTGGTGGTGGTGCGTCCCCAATCGCCTCTACTCCTTCTGCGCACGTTGTCTATCAAGGCGGCTCCATGCTAATGATGATGTGGGTGAGATCTTCTAGGACTCGGATGATGACGAGGAAAATTATGAGACACAAGGTGACGTACACCATCAAGGTCCACGGTCAAGGGGGTGCTAGTAATTGCTTAGATGTGCTTAGAGCAAGTACACTAGCGCTGAGTCAGCGGGCTATAAGGAATAAACTAGTATATTTCTACTTAGTTGGAGGAAAGAGAAGAGGAGAGAGAAGGTAAGCGGGCTCTTCGTGAAGAGCCAGCTCCAGCATGTGCTCCTAGGAACTTTGTGAGAATGAAAGGTGGGCCACAGAATAAAAAAGTAGTAGTACACTCTTTTGATCTACTATTGTACATGTTGACTATAAGATGGGTTGTAGATGACATGGTACTGGCTATACTATTAATGATCTTTTGATGAGGTGCTAAGTGCATTAAATGGCTTAGTAACTCAAGTCTTCAATGCATAGGTGCTTAGTTTATTGGTGCCACATCATATTTTATGCCTACGTGGTAGGCTTAGCAGCTATACATGGTGGAGCACTGGGAGAGGCCAAGGCTGGTCATAGTGGGGAGTAACTTGTACTGTAACATATTACTATGTTACTCTAAACATCTCTATAAACCGGAAAGGAGGGAGTAGTAACATAGACTAGTGTCATATGTAGAGTATGGGAGCACATGATATTTCCCCGTCCGGACCGATCCCAAGTTGGCTTCTCACCTTCTTGGACCAACAAAAACCGCTCCCCCCTTTCCCGCGCGCTTCCTGCCTGGCACCAGCTGAGCCCGCCGCTCCACATTGATAGTAAGTCAGGGCGACGCGACCTCTCACTGCTTCCGCCGTTGAAGCGGCGCGTCGACCGAGGGCACCGCCCGCTGCACGCCCGACATTTCAGACTACATAGTGGATAGTAACTTTAGAGCAAGTACTACAATTAGATGACATAAGCAGGCTATAAGGATTTAAATATAGTATTTAATTTGTGCTTAGTTGAAGGAGAGAGAAGAGGAGAGAGAAGAGAAGCGCATTGTAAACGTGTAGCCGGTTGTACTCCAACATACTTTGTGAGACAAAAGGTGGGGCCATTATTAATGATATTGTATTTATATTAAAGGGACTAACAGACGCCTTAATTACTCCATTTTTTTAGACAAACCTTGGTGGGGCTATTATTGACTTTTTTTGAGCTATTATTGACTTGGACGTGGGGTTTGGGGGCCAAAGGCCTACTATTATACTTGCACGACCGACCTGACATGCTCTATCCTAGCCGCTGTTGTATCATATGGTTTTGCACCGTTCCAGATCTTAGTGCCGCCACGCAATTCTTCTCCAGCCCTCCTTCCGGTGTGCACCACGAGAAGGGACAGCAGTCCTCCGAACCCCGTCTTTCGTGATCCTGTACGGGAGAGGGGCAATCAGGTTTTTGGGGAGCACACTCCTGTGACTGCTGCCAGCGACGACTTCCTCAATGACAACCTTCTTCCCCGACCTCGGTAACCTCTTCATCAACGACATGAGTGACAACATCAACCACATTGGTTCTGCTCCCACTGTACAGTATGTGATTCTGTCCTCCTGGTTTAGTCCACATCATTACTTTGATGTTCGCAATTGTCGTCATGATCTATTTACTGCTGATTCGGATTAAATCTCATACTAAATTGCTCATATATTCAACAATCCAATCCAAAAACCTGATTACATGCAATTTACTCCGAGTGGTTTTGCTGCGCTTTTGAAGCCGCCTACTTTTAAGGGGGTGCAATATAAAAGGTGGCGCACAAGAGCAGTATATTGGTTTCAGATCATGTACTGCTATGACGCCACTAAGGGTAAGCCTGAGGGCGATCTTAATCCTACACAACAGGAAGCTTTTCAGAACATGGATACCCTCTTCAAAGCCACCCTGCTGAGTGTTCTTGACAATTCCATTGTGGATTCATATATGTCGTTTGATAGCGGCAAAGACATGTGGGATGCGCTCGAGGCCACGTTTGGGCCCTCGGGCGCTGGAAACGAGTTGTACGTCATGGAGCAATTCTATGACTACAAGATGACTGATGAGCGCTCTGTTGTTCAGCAGACTCATGAGATACAGTCACTCTCTGAGGAACTTGAGTACTTTAAGTGTGTGTTGTCGGACAAAATTGATGCTGGGACCATCATTGCCAAGCTTCCACTTTCGTGGAACGATTTTGCTAATTCTCTGAAAAACAAGAGACATGAGTTTTCTGTTTTGGATCTCATTAGCACTCTTGATTTTTAGGAGAAGGCGAGAGCATAAGACACACGTGCTCGGGTCGCTGAGGGAGCTTCTAGTGCCCACATGGTACACGAGAAGAACTTCCAGCCCAACCAGCCCCAAAACAACAAGAACAAATCTCAGGGGAAAAGCAAGTTTGATGCAAAGAACAAGCCGTCACATTCTACCAACTTCAAGAAGAATTCTCATAACGGGAAGGGATACAAACCTCAATTTTGGTAGCACCGCAAAATTTTATATGGCTGCATCTACCTGCTGTCAGCTAACCTCATGGTGCTCTAGGTATTCCTACATTCGTAAGTAGGTACAATGACCACCGCAAGATGAAATTAGCTTATTCGTACGTTGACTTGCTGAATGTAGTGCGGAATGATCATGTCATGTGTGGAGGAGCAAACAAGCAGTGCAGCCGAAGGTGGAAATCAACCAAGGACTTATAAAATTATATGTAATCTTCCTCAGGCAGGTCAGTATCCCCTTCGCCCAGATGATCGTGTTTTTTCATGCCGAGCTATTGATATGTGCTACTATTTTGCAACATCATTTAAGTATAACTACTGTTTTCCTATCTTTTCAGATTCAGGACAATGAATATGATATCAGGGGAACTACACAATATGGACCCATGTTGAGTCATCTCTATTGCATCATGTGTTTGCTGCAAATGTGTCATCATCAATTGCAAGATGAGGCAGCTAGCTAGCTATGGAGTTGCCAACATGCTCAAAGTGCTCGCAACATTGAGAAGAAACAAGCATGCCCAGGAAATTAATGCGTGCGCAGGGAGGCCCTTTCCACACCTTCTCACAGCTTTGTATATTGGTTATAGTATGGTGAATCATTGAGATGCATAGACATGTTGAACTTTTGTTCTTTTGAATGTTAGTTTAATGTGAGTGTCTGCATCCAGTACCGCATCCTCTAATTTGGAGGATGCACACAGACAAAATAAATCTCCTTAATTTACTCCATAACCACCCTATTAAATAGGCCTAGTAACAAACCAAGGGCATGCAGTGGCCGGCGGGCACATGCATCCTGCATGCATGGCCAGTCAGCCAAGCCCATGCGCCAACTCCAATGCAGCAACACAAAAGAAGAGAGTGGTTCTTGGGAAAAAGCGAGTAGTTAGTGCAGCGGGCCTTATAAACACGAACAGCTCGCTCTCCCGCTTCCGTCTCCCCACCCAATTCCCCCCGCTCCCCAATCTTCCTCACTCTTCCAGAAAACCCCGCTCACCTTCTTCCTCACTCGTACAGAAAATGCCTGCTCCTCTTCTTCCACTCCAACAGAAATCCCCAGCCCTCCTTCTTCCCCACTCGCACTGCCACTAGGCTCGTCTCTGGCTACTCTGGTCAAACCCGTGAGCTCGGCGCGACGCCCACAAGGAAAATGGAGTC